>NC_057807.1:50722993-50737314 GCF_018294505.1 Triticum aestivum | reverse complement strand
GGAGCCCGCTCGCCGCCCGTCCTCCGCCTCCCCGTGCTCGCCGTCCCCTGCGCCGGAGCCCCGCGCCGCCGCACGTCGTTCCCTGCGCCGCCCCGCCGTCCCTGCACCGAGCCATCACCGCCTTCGGGAACGGGTCCGGCCTGACCCGATCCGCCCGGATCTGGCCGGGACCCCTCCTGCCTCGCCTTGCTTCGCGGGAGCGCCCTCGCCGGAGTTCGGGCGTCGCCGCCGCACCTCGCCCCGATCCGCTCTGCCCGTCAACCGCGTGTGGGCCCCATAGCCGGCCCATCTCCAGGCCCAGCTGGCCCATCTCCCCCGGCCTGCCAGCCTCCTCTCCAATCTGGGTCAAGCCCGTGGGTGAGCATCCCCCCTATCCTCCGCCCCGTGCGTCATATAGTTATCCCGCGCTCATATGTTTTTTTCCTGAAATCGGCTAAGTCCCAGATTTTGCACATTTTCATGCCATGTTCGTTATGCCGTATCTCTGCATCTGTAGCTCCGTTTCGTGCGTGTAATATGTCAAATTGTTCGTCCCGACGAGTACATCATTTCATTCCATTGCATCATATTCATTTGAGGTCACCTAGATGCCTGAATCATTGTTGTAAGAGTGCTTCATGATGTTTTCTGCTGTCTGTTATCGGAACGAGCTCTTTTGTCATTTTTGCCATGATTGATGTGTGCATCCTATGAGGTTGATGTCTACATGTGTTTTGAACTATGCCATGTCTTCTTTACAGTGGTGTATGTCATGTATTTTTGTGATCTCTTTGGTGACTAGCACAAGCATGCAAACTAAGCATCATGATGTTACTGATTTTAGTCCCTGTTCTGCTGTTATTTTGATGCCATGTAAACTTGATGCTACAGAGAGATCCATGCATATTTTGAGATACTTCAGTAAGGATGTTTTGAACATGTGATTATGTTCTATCCATTCATGCCCTTGGTTGAAATTATAGAGTAGTCTAGCATGTCATTTGAGTGCTCTACTGTTGCTTCAAAATGTTTCCTGGCAGATTGTTTACATGTTATTCAATTTGGCCAAGGTTGCTATAGTTGATCCTTGCATGCTATGGACTTGTTCTTGACTTGGTTTGTTTCACAAACTTGTCTTCTTGATGATGCTATGCTTATATTGTCATGCAATGACTTGTGGTGAGTGAATCAAGCTTGTTAAGTAGGGTACATGATGTTGCTCTTTTGCTAGGCTGAATCTGTTATTTCGTGATGCTATATAAACATGTTGCTACTAATCATTCTATGCATAATCTGGAGATGTTCTATAAACATGTTTCGATCTACATGTCATCCTCTATCCATCCATGCCCCTGGTTGCATTTATAGGTTGCTGTAGCTTGTTGTAATCTTGCTCTAAAGTTGCTTGAAAATGTTGTTGTCAGCCTGTTAACATTAAGTTCAGTTGTTGCCATGTGTTTTCCTAGTGATCCATGCACCCTATGACCTTGCTCTTGCCATTCTTAGCTTCACAAACATGTCTTTTTACTGTTGGTTGCCTTGCCATGCCATGTATTGCTCTGTGGTGAGTGGTACAAGCTCATCAACATGCCTTCATAATTATGTTCCTGCCATGTATGAATCTGTAATATAACTTGCCATCTTTACGTGGGTGCCATCATATTTTCTGATCCTTTTTGGCTTATGGTCAGTAAGGGACTCTTGTTCTGTGCTTTGAGTAGAATCATGACATGCCTTTGTTATAACTTGCAATCTTACCATGTGTGTTTGAGCATGTTCTAGTGATTTCTGGAGATAGCTCAATGTTCATGTTTTGTTATGCTCTACATGTACATCATGCCCATGCCTTTTTTTATCATGTTGAGGCTTGCAATATGCCTAGTTGCTGTTTTGGACAGATTATTGCTATAACTTGTATGGTGTGCATGTGTTGAACCGTTGCTCCGTTTTGAGTGTGCTCTATATGAAACTTGCGTGATTTTGCATATAGTTTCATACTATCATGTTGCATCCATGTTTTGAGGTGTTTGCTTGATGTTTGGGTGCATTTTGCATCAATGCCATGTTTAACTTGTTTTGCTCATATCTTCTAGGCCATAGCTCCGAATTAAATGAACTTCATATGTAACTTGACTAGAATCTCGTGTAGATCATCTTGGTGCTTCTTAACTTACTGCTTAACAACTTGAACATAAGGTTTATTCAGATCTGGACCAATTTCAAAATATGCATATGAGGACTTACCGGAATTGTTATATGTTGTTCGCGGCCTCATTTAAACTTGCCTTAGTGTGTTGCTCTTGTTTGCATCATCTCTTGCCATGAGTAGCTTCATTTAGTCTTGTCATGCATCATGCTTGTTGTGCATCATGTCTTGTTCATGTGTGGTGTGTTTACTATGTTGTGTGCTTCTTCTCGATAGTTCATGTTCCGTTGCGATCGTGAGGATTCGTTCGTCTACGGTTGGTTCGGCTTCATCCGTTCGTCTTCTTCATGGACTCGTTCTTCTTCCTTGCGGGATTTCAGGCAAGATGACCGCTACCCTGGATCTCACTACTATCATTGCTATGCTAGTTGCTTCGTTCTATCGCTATGCTGCGTTACCTATCTTTTGCTCATCAAGACTCCCATATTGCCATGAACCTCTAACCTTTGACACCTTTCCTATGCAAACCGTTGTTTGGCTATGTTACCGCTTTGCTCAGCCCCTCTTATAGCGTTGCTAGTTGCAGGTGAAGTTGAAGATTGCTCCATGGTGGACAGGATTTTGGTTGGGATATCACAATATCTCTTATATTATTAATACATCTATATACTTGGTAAAGGGTGGAAGACTCGGCCTTTTACCTAGTGTTTTGTTCCACTCTTGCCGCCCTAGTTTCCGTCATACCAGTGTTATGTTCCCGGATTTTGCGTTCCTTACGCGGTCGGGTGATTTATGGGACCCCCTTGACAGTTCGCTTTGAATAAAACTCCTCCAGCAAGGCCCAACCTTGGTTTTACATTTGCCTCATCACCACCTACTTTTCCCTTGGGAGTCGCTCTCTCGAGGGTCATCTTTATTACAGCCCCCCCGGGCCAATGCTTGTCTAAGTGTTGGTCCAAACTAGAGCACCGTGCGGGACCATCCCTTGGCAACTTGGGTTATGTCAGTTCCTGTACGCTTCGCTTATCCGGTGTTGCCCTGAGAACGAGATATGTGCAGCTCCTATCGGGATTGTCGGCGCATCGGGCGGTCTTGCTGGTCTTGTTTTACCATTGTCGAAATGTCTTGTAAACCGGGATTCCGAGTCTGATCGGGTCTTCCTGGGAGAAGGTCTATTCCTTCGTTGATCGCGAGAGCTTGTCATGGGCTAAGTTGGGACACCCCTGTAGGGTATAATCTTTCGAAAGCCGTGCCTGCGGTTATAGGCAGATGGGAATTTGTTAATGTCCGGTTGTAGATAATTTGACACCAGATCCGAATTAAAATTCATCAACCGTGTGTGTAGCCGTGATGGTCTCTTCTCGGTGGAGTCCGAGAAGTGAACACGGTTTCTGGGTTATGTTTGACGTAAGTAGGAGTTCAGGATCACTTCTTGATCATTACTAGTTGACGACCGTTCTGCTTGCTCTCTTCTCGCTCTTATTTGCGTATGTTAGCCACCATATATGCTTAGTCGCTGCTGCAGCCTCACCACTTTACCCCTTCCTTTCCCTTTAAGCTTTGCTAGTCTTGATACCCATGGTAATGGGATTGCTGAGTCCTCGTGGCTCACAGGTTACTACAACAACAGTTGCAGGTACAGGTTTATGCGATGATCATGACGCGAGAGCGATGCTTGCTTGCGTTGAGTTCTTCTTCTGCTTCTTCGATCAGGGGATAGGTTCCAGGTCGGCAGCCTAGGCTAGCAGGGTGGATGTCGTTTGAGTTTCTGTTTGTGATTCATCCGTAGTCGGATGATGCTCTGATGTATTGTGATGTTGTATTCATGTGGCATTGTATGCCTTATGTATGTATCCCCATCTATTATGTAATGTTGATGTAATGATATCTACCTTGCAAAAGCGTTTCAATATGCGGGTCTATCCTTGGTGGGACCTTCGAGTTCCTTTTGGATAGGGTTGCATATTGGGCGTGGCAAGTTGGTATCAGAGCCTCGACCGACCCTAGGAGCCCCCTTGATTGATCGTGTAGATTGGCCGTTGTTGAGTCTAGAATAAATTGTTTTTCGGAGTCTAGTTATATCGGAGAGTAGGAATTCTTTTTACTCCTCAGCCCCTTCGTTGCTCTGGTAAGGAATCTTGACGTAGGTGTTTTGAATTACTCCTCTTCCCTTTCAAATTTTCTTTAGGATCACGCAGTTGGTTTTCCGATTGTTGTTCCTCAGCTCTTTTCATCCGGTGCATTTCTCGTCAAGTCGACTTGAGCCTCTTCATCTTTGAGTTCAATCCTCAGTTGTCTTCTTTTCCCACCCGCCCTCCCCTTTTCATCTCGGAACCGGAGTCCGTAATCGAGTATCCATCCTACTCGTGTGAAGTCTTTGCTTTCTTTCCTCAATGATTTCAACCGGTGTTTTTCTCTTCAAGATATTCATCGTTTTGCCCTTCCAAGTTGATTTTGATTTCCCACCCTCCCACCCTTTCTTCTTCCCGGAGCCTGAGTCTGTTTCGAGCATCAATTTCATTCATGCGGAACCTCTTCAGTCTTTCCTCAATAATCTCAACCGGTGAATTCTCATCTCGTTCGTCATTCTTCATCTCTTTTCCTTTCCGGTGGATTCAATTCAAGTTTTTTGGGTTGATCACATTCTTTTCCTTGGATCAAGTGTTTTCCCTGCTCGTTCGCCTCTCGCCAGTTTATCCTTCTGGAGTGCTCAAGACATGTCAGGAGATTCGTCTGTGTTCCAATTAATTCGAGGTTGTCACCTCATTCAAATATTTCTATTGTTCCGGCGCATCATCTATCTGTTCAATAATCCTTTTCAACGGTGCTATCTCTTCAGTGGGCCCTAACCCACAGGTCTTTTCCCAGGATCTTACCTGACTCTTCTGATTCCCCCGGAGTGATTCTCAATTCTTTTAAGTGTGACGTAAGAATGAATTTCATCGGTCACGTGCCTTCTCCAAGATCGATTTCAAATCATTTCCATTGCTGGCTCAACCCCTTCGTTTTTTTTCATTCTCCCGGAGTATCTCAGTATTTTGGTGGCGTTTCTCGTCGTCATTTGAAGATCGAAGAAGAGTTTTCATGTCATCCTCTCGAATTATTTCAGTTTGTCGGATATTCTTTTCATCCATCCGGAGTATGTCAGGAGTTGTTTTTCCATTTCTTTTCACCGGAGGCCTTTGCTCTAGAAGAATTCTTCGCCCTCATAATTCCAGCTATCGTCCTCTAATTATCCCGGTGCTTCGTTCAAGTGTTCCTTAATCATCTCATGATCTCTTTGTTCTTTTGCATCTAAATCCCCTCAAGAATATTTGTTCTTCTAATTCTTCCCGGTGATTCATTCTCTTTTATCAGTCTTTTTCGAATTCTTACGGTGGTTCCTTCAGATTCTTTTCCTTGGTTATTGTCGTGGAATTAACACGTCAGATGTCCTAGTGTGAGGACTTAATCGCGAGGCCAACGCATCTATGTGGTAGCTTGAGAGGGATTGAGCGGAATCGAGAGACGCAACACAAGACAAGGGTTTAGACAGCTTCGGGCCCCGGGAAACATCATCCGGTAAAAACCCTACATGCTATTTGAGGCTAGATCTCATTATCATCATGAGGGAGTCGCTGTAAGCCGGCTCTCCTCTTTGTGTCTAGCCCTAGATATTGTCTCTAGCTTGTCCCTCTTTGGGGTGCCCTGCCCCTCCTTATATATGTTGAAGGGGCGGGTTACATGTGGAGTCCAACTCGGACTTTAACTTAAACTATTTTGACTTCCTTTCCTGGGCTTCTCAACGTCTGCCGGTTTAACATTGTGCCGGTTTAACATTGTCTGCCGGTTTAACATTGTCTGCCGGTTTAACATTGTGCCGGTTTAACATTGTCTGCCGGTTTAACAACACATGCCGGTGCTACCGTCTGTCTTAACTCTGCCAGTTTAACACTTGCTGATTTACCGTCTGTCTTAGCCATCTGTCTTAATGGTCTGCCGGTTTACCATCCGCCGGTTTACCAAGTCCCGGCCGGTTTACGACTCCGGCCGGGTCATACCGCGGGGTATATCCCCGACATTCGCCCCCAGTTTAATTTGGATTTATCCATGTTAAACTGATCCTGATCATCCTTAAGTCCTTGTCACTTCCTTCTTACAGAAAATCCGGTTTAACAGGCCAGCTTCATAATCAATTTGCTGACATTAGTTTGTCACAGAGAAATATTGTGAAGAATAACTTCTTTGACTCAATTCCCAATGACTTAACAAAAATAATGGTCCTTGAAATCCTCATCTGATCTTCAGCCGGTTTAAGAATGTAGAACTTGCCGATTTATAAATATTGATAGCACCGGGTCATACTTGTAATTAACATCCAGCTTGAAAATATACCTCTTATATGACTATCACTTGTAGCCCCCAAGTCTTAAGAAGATAGCATAGAAACAGCTTAAGACTTGCTTCAATATAAATATCACAATCTTGAAGAAATCCAGGTTGTTCATCTCAATCATTAGTCAGAATTGAGTATTCCACATATGTAGCCCCCAAGTGCCGGGTTGTCATGCTTGCAGCAACCTGGGACTTGTAATTTCCTGATGCTCAAAAAAAACTTCAACCAGTGTAGCCCCCAAGGGTCGGGTCATTATGCAATAACGATCAGGGACTTCGTAAATGTAATCATGTAAACTTTTGAACAGCAACGTGTAACCCCCATGGGCAGGCTCAGTAAGATAATATTGAGCTAGGACTTTGATATATACTTCAATGAAAATAACATCATATGATAACCCCCATCATGGGGCTTGAATACACGTCCATAAGGTTAAAAGCCTTGTGCTTTACCAAATGAGCAGTGGACCCTTTAATATAATGAATAAAAAGCTTTGTACCTTGAATTGTTTGACAGGAGCAATTGGTGGCCCCCAAGGGCCGGCTCATTATAATGTGATGAGTCCGGTCTTCAATAAGATGAACAAAGAATGACTTTGCATTAGCCCCCAAGTGTCATGGTGCATGCTTGCAGCGACATGAGACTTGCATATTTGATGTAATCTCAACTTAAATAATGTAGCCCCCAAGTGCCGGGTTGTAAGCCTGCAGCAACTCGGGACTATTCCTTCAATTGTAGAAAAAATCATATCCATTGATAATATGACAGCCATTGCGCTAAAGCAACTTTGAAAACCTTAATCATAATACTGGTTATTGATAACCATAATAAAAATCCAGCCATGTTGGCTATTTGAATAATATACCCAATGATTTATAAGTGCATAATTCCAATGGCGCAATCCAAATATATGATGGCGACTTATAGTCCAAAGCCAGGTCGGGTCAATAAACACCGGATTATAAGTGATTATGTACTGACAACTTGTAGTTGAAAGTCAAGCCGGGTTAATGAACACCAGGTTAATTTGATGACTGATAGTCATGCCGGGTCAATAGACACCAGTTCAACATAAAATTTATCAAAAGAGAAAAATCTTGACAAAGGCAAATAAAACCGTGTAGTCGAGGCTTTTTGAGGGCTGCCAGGCCCAAATTCGAGGCTTTTTGTGGGCTGCCAGGCCGCTGAGTTGAACCATTTAACAAAGCCTTTTAAGATGGACCTCCAACTAACCAATCACCATTTTAACTTTGACAAGTGCAGGGTCTCAATGAGAGTAACTGCCAAACGTTTGGAGGGCCGTGCCAGGATGACCTGGATAGGAGTGTCTTACTTGATGAAGGCAGGTTAACTCGGGGTTTTAGGTAAATATACCAGGCTTCCAAGCCGTGGGTTGATACCCAGTTACAAGGGTCCGTTCAAACTCCTGTGTATTTGACACAAGGAGCCCCCAAGTAACATGATGAGATGTGCTCATTAGGTGCCTATGTTTGAGTTGTGCATAGCATCCAGACCCTCTTTGGCCCCTTGGGTGTGAAGCTCCCAAGCTATGTTGTGGCATGATAGCCGGATTGATGGACAGAACACCGCTTTGTAAGCTGAAGCCCCCATGTAACCAATAATATGATAAGCCAATAAGGCGGGATACCCATGTTTGAACCGTGCATCATGGCAACAGGTCCTCTTCGGCAACTTTTAATTTTTTGCAAGAGATAAATTCTTCTTGAACCGAGATTTTGAACTAGATTTGAGAGCTTGAAAGCTTCATGATATATAATTTTCCTTTGGACCGGATTGTAAACTAGATATTTGGAGAGCTTCAATGAGACTGACCTCCCTTGAGCCGGCTTTTGAACCGGAATCCTTTCTGATGACCCGGAACTTCTTCATTGAGTCGGGATTTTGTCATATACTTTTTGAGCCGGAAATTCTCTGACGGCCTTTAAATTTTCATCAATATAGCAGTAGCCTCCAGGACTAGGTTATCTTTCCCTCCATCGTCCTGGGGTTTTTGAATTTGCTGAAACTGGCAAGACTTGATCATAACAGAAGGTATATACCATCGTAGCCCCCGAGTCTTAAGATGACTCAAGGAGTTGTCTTGAGATTCTTCGTTCTTGACCATAGCAGAAGGTATATATCATTGGTGTTGATGACGTGATGTAAATCCACAAAAGGTTGAGGTGACTGCAGCAGGTTATAAATGATCCCGTATGAGCCGTGTCAGCAACTCGGCCAATGGTTCCTTTCAACTGGTTGTTTTGAAGTGGACCAAACTGTAGTGATAGTGATTTGTGCGTATGTCCATTGATCCATCCAGCGCAGACAACGGCTGATGATAATTTGCCTCCAATTTGTTGGAAGAAAAATCGGGCTACCCAAGCTATGACTTGTTCATACTCAATAAATAGTTCACGCAGACAGGTGCGGCCCGGTATGTTGATGTAGACCAGATCGCAAGAGATGGAAGGTAAAAATGACCGCATCATCAAAGGTGGCACAAACAGATGAGTCGGCCATGGCATTGTAAGCTAGTGTGGACGGGAGAGTCGGTCGCAGCATGTGTAAATCCGTGCGGACTGATAATTCGGGCGTGGCAGCGGTAGCCGGTGCAGGTGCAAGAGTTCGCCACGACATTTAAACCGGTGCGAGCCTCCTGTCCATGGTACGACGCCACCTTTGTAGTGGAATTTGTCCTGCATAAAATATATTGAAAGACAGAATAACTGTTCTCAAACAAATTAACATGGGTTAATAAGATACACAGAAAAGACATCACCTGATATTTTTCCCGGATGAACAGTGCGCTGTCGTTGAATGAGGCAGCTAGGCACATCTGTACTGTTTCTCCCATTAATACTAGCCTAGCTAGTGTTGCATAAAATCTGGATGCCGTTGGGGGAGTTGGCGGCGGTGAGCACGCGGGCGCGGTTGGGGGTCTCCTCCACGGGCTCCGGCTGGAACACCCGCACGATGGCTAGCCTCGTCCCTATCGCCGTCTCCTTGCCGACTGCGCGCGCCAGGAGGGAGAACTTGTAGGTGTTAGCGTCGAGCAGGCTGTGCAGGAACACGTCGACCGCGCGGCCATCAAGCGCCGGGGAGCAACGATGATGGGACACCGTCGAGGGCGCGCGCGGCGGGAAGCACAGGGCGGGCAGGCGGAGCGCAGAGGGGAAGGAGAGCGCGGCGGCGAGGAAGAGCAGCAGCGGGGCCAGGACGAGGACGAGGCGCCGGCGCTGGGCCGCGCGTGGCGAGGGAGGGTGGTGGTACTCCGACATGCCTGTCGGCTTCATGGCTGGTTGGGAGAAGTTCGAGCAGGTACTGTGCCGGTGGAGCTAGAAGATCATGGCGAGGCGCGGTGGGCGGGAGGGTGGTGGTGTGGGTGGCGCGGGGCAAAGGCGTGCGTGCTGCTGGTGCGTTGGTGGAGGGGACAGAAAGCTCGGCATCTTGACGCCTTAACTCGGAGAGGCTCCAAGGCAGGGGCAGTAGGCCGGCTCAGGAGTGGTGATTCGGGACTGGGTCGCGGGGCAACTTGAGTATGCCCATGGCGGTTCACAAGCGGCAGCTACAGCAGAGACGGCAGAAAAACGGCAGCTCAACGCGGCCGTGTTGGCGGTTTGAAGGCGATCAGGGCCAGGCCGCAACAGCTCGAATCAAGCGGTGACCCGACGGAAGAGGTGAGGGGAGACGAGTGCCAGGACGAGGACTGGCGAGGCAGCGGCAGCGGCGGGTCAAGGTGGAGACTAGGCCGGACTGTGGCCAATGCGCAGTACAAGGTATGCGGAGGCTGTTTGAGACGCCAGCGGACGTGTCCCGGCAAGAACTGCCGGTTCGGAGGACAGCCCGAGATGATGCCGGACTGTGGCTCGGTGTTGACCCGTCGTAGGGGAGGCGGCTCGCAATAGTTTGTACATCGCAGGCGACTTTTCAATGGAGCAGGACCGTCCACAACTCGGAACCAGACCCGCGGTCATCTTCTCGCCGAATGAGCCGGTGGAGGCGACTCGGACGATGACGGCTCTACTGCGGGTGACTCGCCGAGACGAGGCAAGCCGGTGATATAGAGATAACGCGACTTGAGGTTGGAGTTGAGGCAAGGCAACAAACGTGCTGGCAGCTCATGGACAAATCCCGACGGCGGGTTAAGCACCATGGCGACGGTGACTTGGCAACACGGTAGTGAGGCGGCACTCTGCTGCAGCCGAGGCGGATTGATGAAATGGAGGTCGGTGGATCTCGATGGTGTCTTGGCGCAGCGGCAACTCGATGGCCGGTTCAACCTTGGCGGCTCAAAGGTGCTGATTTGGTGATACTCTAGCGGCAGAGAATGGTGAAGATAGGCCGGCCTAGTGCTGGCAGCCCGTGCCGCAGACGTGGCTAAAATAGCAACTCATTGGGGGGTCGACAGCGGTGGTTCAGAGGCAATACCGGCCAAGGTCAGCAGCACCGCAAGGCCGGGTCAGTATCCACTTTCGGGTCGTGGTTGTTTCTACTTCCAGAAACGGCTGACAACTTGAAGACGGGTCTGCAAAGGCGGAGGCACGCCGGCGACTTTATTGCAGAGGTGACAATATGGACCGACGGTGGTTTAGAGACAGACTTGGCAGCCGGTGGCTTGAGGTAGACGCGGCCGGAGGAGCATCCAAACCGCCGGACTGGCATAGCGGCTGCGGCGACTCACAGTGATAAGAACGGCCGAAGTGGGTCAAGCAACTGGCGGCTCAGCGATGGCACGGACGGCGGGTTAACAGACCTGGGTCCTTCTCCAAGTCGTGACTGGCTTGACCAATCTGTCCGAGTCGTGGCTGATTCCCAATTATGTGTTTTACTGCGTGTGTGTAGATCCGAATAGCAGCGTAGCTTCCTGACAAATAGTAGTATTACTAAATTGATCCTGACGGGAGTAGTCGGTATGTGTTTGATCTTCTCCTGAAGTAAATAGTAGCAGCAGCTTTGATTGATGGCCCCTGGAGTCCTCCTTCAAGTCGTGGATTGATTGGCATATCAAAATTTTCCAATACCTTCACGTGAGTACTAAACCGGCTACTAATACATAGTACTGATTCTGACTTGATGTGTCGGGCGGCTTGTACCGCTGCTGGAAGCCGGTCGCGTGGAGGAGCAACGGGCCAAACGGCGATTCAGAGTCAGCATGTGGGCACGGCGAGTCCGGGGCCGCGATAGGTGACTCGGAACAACGCGGCGGCTCTGCGCGCCGCGAGCTCGTGTAGTGAGGCGGTTGCGTAACGCAGACACGTCTGCGTTTTTCTCCGGGTCAACAACAGAGACATGTTGGCAAGGGGAGGCTATGGTTCGGAGGTGATTCAGACGACAGAAAATGGCGACTCAGCGAGATAGAACCAAACCGGGGCGGTTCACCGGGGCGTTTTCCTCCGGAGCCAGGAGCTTGGTTGGAATTCTGCACGTCCAATCATACCTTTGAGCAAACAGATCTACCAGTGGTAGCGTAGAATAAATCTACCCTTGTTGTCGTGCTCGCCGTCGTTGAAACTCTTTCCGACCTGGACTGATGAACTTTTGAAGTTGATATAGATATTTTTGTGTCAGTTCTTCATCCGGTCAGTTATTAGCTTCTCGATCCCTTGAAGAAGATCCCTCCAAGAACTCAACACCACCGTGCGCAAGCCCCACGGTGGGCGCCAACTGTCGTGGAATTAACACGTCAGATGTCCTAGTGTGAGGACTTAATCGCGAGGCCAACGCATCTATGTGGTAGCTTGAGAGGGGTTGAGCGGAATCGAGAGACGCAACACAAGACAAGGGTTTAGACAGCTTCAGGCCCCGGGAAACATCATCCGGTAAAAACCCTACATGCTGTTTGAGGCTAGATCTCATTATCATCATGAGGGAGTCGCCGTAAGCCGGCTCTCCTCTTTGTGTCTAGCCCTAGATATTGTCTCTAGCTTGTCCCTCTTTGGGGTGCCCTGCCCCTCCTTATATATGTTGAAGGGGCGGGTTACATGTGGAGTCCAACTCGAACTTTAACTTAAACTATTTTGACTTCCTTTCCTGGGCTTCTCAACGTCTGCCGGTTTAACATTGTGCCGGTTTAACATTGTCTGCCGGTTTAACATTGTCTGCCGGTTTAACATTGTCTGCCGGTTTAACATTGTGCCGGTTTTACATTGTCTGCCGGTTTAACAACACCTGCCGGTGCTACCGTCTATCTTAACTCTGCCGGTTTAACACTTGCTGGTTTACCGTCTGTCTTAGCCATCTGTCTTAATGGTCTGCCGGTTTACCATCCGCCGGTTTACCAAGTCCCGGCCGGTTTACGACTCCGGCCGGGTCATACCGCGGGGTATATCCCCGACAGTTATCATTTTAATCCATTCGATCTTTCAATCCTACCGGTGGTTCATGAAGATTTTCTCAAGTTTTGTGCTTTCCCTTCTCAATCCTTTTCAAGAAGAATAAGTAGTGTGAAAAATCCATTGCTTGTCATCAATTTAATTTGATAAAGGATAAGCATACAATAAATCTTATTCTTATTTCATCCAAGTGATTAATCCCTTCCTTCGGAGTTTGTTCTTGATGAATAAATTCTAGTTCCAAGTGTTTTCATCTTTTATTTTCCGGAGTTCAAATTTCCTCGGTTATTTTGTCGGAACCTCCATCTAAATCATCGCAAGGCTCATCTTATTCTTTCATCCTTCAATTTTATCTCGTCATCCTTTTGTTAACGGAGTTCTTCATGGTGGTTCTTCATGATTTAGTTCATTCTTCAAGTGTTCATCAAGATTCTTGTTGGTGGAGTTCAAGTATCCTTTTCTTCTCGCGTCTCGAAGCGCAAGTAATTCTTCATTTTCTTTTGAAGTGAAGTTTTGCATTTCTTCGTTCTCCTCAGCTAACAACTCCGTTCAACCCTTCCCTCTAAGTTCTTTTCATTTCATTCTTTTAATTCTTCCGGAGGCTTAACGTTGTTTATCTTCATCAAGTATCATTCCATCTTCTCAATTTCGTGTTCTATTCTTTCCTTGTTCAGTCGGTGTGCTGCCTAAATCCTTTCAATCTTATTAGTTTCTTATCTCGTTCTAACCGGAGTGGTTTCATAGTCTATCTGATTCCGTGAGCTTTCGATTCTCGTCATTCTCGTTGTTCCTCTCTTCTTCTCGAATGCTCTCGATTCCTTGTCTTTTCTCTTGAGTTCTTGTTTCACCTCATCCCTTTTCCCTTCCGTCTCGGTCCTAAGATCTCGGGACGAGATCTCTTGTTAGTGGAGGAGTGTTGTACGCCCTGGATCTGATGCACCAGGTGTCTGCCAGTTATTCGTCGTTGTTGCCATGTCATTTGCTTGCGTGTTGCATTTTATCATGTCATCATGTGCATTGCATTGCATACGTGTTCGTCTCATGCATCCGAGCCTTTTCCCCATTGTCCGTTTTGCAATCCGGTGCTTCTATGCCCTCCGGCGTCCCCCTCTTCTCTCTTTTCGTGAGTGGGTGTTAAACTTTCTTGGAATGGCCCGATCCTTGCCAAGTGGCCTTGGTATAGCACCGGTAGACCGCCTGTCAAGTTTCGTGCCATTTGGAGGTCGTTTGGTACTCCAATGGTTAACTGGGTAACCGTAAAGCCCCTCTCTCTTTGCAGCCCAACACCCCTTCCAAGTGGCCCAAAACCCATCTAACTCCCCTCCATGCTCTCGGTCGTTCGATCACGATCGCGTGGCCGAAAACCGCTCCTCATTTGGACTCTCCTAGCTCCCTCTACCTATAAAACTAGCCCCTCCCCCGAAATTCGCGGATGTTTTCCTACCCTAACCCTAGCCCCGCTCCCTCTCCGTCGCCGAACACGTCCGGA
>NC_057807.1:50719636-50722671 GCF_018294505.1 Triticum aestivum | reverse complement strand
GCCGTCCCTGCACCGAGCCATCGCCGCCTTCGGGAACGGGTACGGCCTCACCCGATCCGCCCGGATCTGGCCGGGACCCCTCCCGCCTCGCCTTGCTTCGTCGGAGCACCCTCGCCGGAGTTCGGGCGTCGCCGCCGCACCTCGCCCCGATCCGCTCTGCCCGTCAACCGCGTGTGGGCCCCGCAGCCGGCCCATCTCCAGGCCCAGCTGGCCCATCTCCCCCGGCCTGCCAGCCTCCTCTCCAATCTGGGCCAAGCCCGTGGGTGAGCATCCCCCCTATCCTCTGCCCCGTGCGTCATATAGTTATCCCGCGCTCATATATTTTTTTTTCCTGAAATCGGCTAAGTCCCAGATTTTGCACATTTTCATGCCATGTTCGTTATGCCGTATCTCTGCATTTGTAGCTCCGTTTCGTGCGTGTAATATGTCAAATTGTTCGCCTCGACGAGTACATCATTTCATTCCATTGCATCATATTCATTTGAGGTCACCTAGATGCCTGAGTCATCGTTGTAAGAGTGCTTCATGTTGTTTTCTGCTTTTTGTTATCGGAACGAGCTCTTTTGTCATGTTTGCCATGATTGATGTGTGCATCCTATGAGGTTGATGTCTACATGTGTTTTGAACTATGCCATGTCTTATTTACAGTGGTGTATGTCATGTATTTTTGTGATCTCTTTGGTGACTAGCACAAGCATGCAAACTAGGCATCATGATGTTACTGATTTTAGTCCCTGTTCTGCTGTTATTTTGATGCCATGTAAACTTGATGCTACAGAGAGATCCATGCATATTTTGAGATACTTAAGTAAGGATGTTTTGAACATGTGATTATGTTCTATCCATTCATGCCCTTGGTTGCAATTATGGAGTAGTCTAGCATGTCATTTGAGTGCTCTACTGTTGCTTCAAAATGTTTCCTGGCAGATTGTTTACATGTTATTCAATTTGGCCAAGGTTGCTATAGTTGATCCTTGCATGCTATGGACTTGTTCTTGACTTGGTTTGTTTCACAAACTTGTCTTCTTGATGATGCTATACTTATATTGTCATACAATGACTTGTGGTGAGTGAATCGAGCTTGTTAAGTAGGGTACATGATGTTGCTGTTTTGCTAGGCTGAATCTGTTATTTCGTGATGCTATATAAATATGTTGCTACTAATCATTCTATGCATAATCTGGAGATGTTCTATAAACATGTTTCAATCTACATATCATCCTCTATCCATCCATGCCCCTGGTTGCATTTATAGGTTGTTGTAGCTTGTTGTAATCTTGCTCTAAAGTTGCTTGAAAATGTTGCTGTCAGCCTGTTAACATTAAGTTCAGTTGTTGCCATGTGTTTTCCTAGTGATCCATGCACCCTATGACCTTGCTCTTGCCATGCTTAGCTTCACAAACATGTCTTCTTACTGTTGGTAGCCTTGCCATGCCATGTATTGCTCTGTGGTGAGTGGTACAAGCTCATCAACATGCCTTCGTAATTATGTTCCTGCCATGTATGAATCTGTAATATAACTTGCCATCTTTACGTGGGTGCCATCATATTTTCTGATCCTTTTTGGCTTATGGTCAGTAAGGGACTCTTGTTCTGTGCTTTGAGTAGAATCATGACATGGCTTTATTTGCCATGATAAGTTCCTGTAACATGTTGTTTGATAGCTCTAAACATTGCATCGTGATGTTATTTCCTGCAAAGTCTGAAATTGTTATAACTTGCAATCTTACCATGTGTGTTTGAGCATGTTCTAGTGATTTCTGGAGATAGCTCAGTGTTCATGTTTTGTTATGCTCTACCTGTACATCATGCCCATGCCTTTTGTTATCATGTTGAGGCTTGCAATATGCCTAGTTGCTGTTTTGGACAGATTATTGCTATAACTTGTATGGTGTGCATGTGTTGAACCGTTGCTCCGTTTTGAGTGTGCTCTATATGAAACTTGTGTGATTTTGTATATAGTTTCATACTATCATGTTGCATCCATGTTTTGAGGTGTTTGCTAGATGTTTGGGTGCATTTTGCATCAATGCCATGTTTAACTTGTGTTGCTCATATCTTCTAGGCCGTAGCTCCGAATTAAATGAACTTTATATGTAACTTGACTAGAATCTCGTGTAGATCATCTTGGTGCTTCTTAACTTGCTGTTTAACAACTTGAACATAAGGTTTATTCAGATCTGGACCAATTTCGAAATATGCATATGAGGACTTACCGGAATTGTTATATGTTGTTCCCGGCCTCATTTAAACTTGCCTTAGTGTGTTGCTCTTGTTTGCATCATCTCTTGCCATGAGTAGCTTCATTTAGTCTTGTCATGCATCATGCTTGTTGTGCATCATGTCTTGTTCATGTGTGGTGTGTTTACTATGTTGTGTGCTTCTTCTCGATAGTTCCTGTTCCGTTGCGATCGTGAGGATTCGTTCGTCTATGGTTGGTTCGGCTTCATCCATTCATCTTCTTCATGGACTCATTCTTCTTCCTTGCGGGATTTCAGGCAAGATGACCGCTACCCTGGATCTCACTACTATCATTGCTATGCTAGTTGCTTCGTTCTATCGCTATGCTGCGTTACCTATCTTTTGCTCATCAAGCTTCCCATATTGCCAAGAACCTCTAACCTTTGACACCTTTCCTATGCAAACCGTTGTTTGGCTATGTTACCGCTTTGCTCAGCCCCTCTTATAGCGTTGCTAGTTGTAGGTGAAGTTGAAGATTGCTCCATGGTGGACAGGATTTTGGTTGGGATATCACAATATCTCTTATATTATTAATGCATCTATATACTTGGTAAAGGGTGGAAGACTCAGCCTTTTGCCTAGTATTTTGTTCCACTCTTGCCGCCCTAGTTTCCGTCATACCGGTGTTATGTTCCCGGATTTTGCGTTCCTTACGCGGTCGGGTGATTTATGGGACCCCCTTGACAGTTCGCTTTGAATAAAACTCCTCCAGCAAGGCCCAACCTTGGTTTTACATTTGCCTCACCACTACCTACTTTTCCCTTGGGAGTCGCTCTCTCGAGGGTCATCTTTAT
>NC_057807.1:50717634-50719312 GCF_018294505.1 Triticum aestivum | reverse complement strand
AGAGCACCATGCGGGACCATCCCTTGGCAACTTGGGTTACGTCGGTTCTTGTACGCTTCGCTTATCCGGTGTTGCCCTGAGATCGAGATATGTGCAGCTCCTATCGGGATTGTCGGTGCATCGGGCGGTCTTGCTGGTCTTGTTTTACCATTGTCGAAATGTCTTGTAAACCAGGATTCCGAGTCTGATCGGGTCTTCCTGGGAGAAGGTCTATTCCTTCGTTGATCGTGAGAGCTTGTCATGGGCCAAGTAGGGACACCCCTGCAGGGTATAATCTTTCGAAAGCCGTGCCTGCGGTTATAGGCAGATGGGAATTTGTTAATGTCCGGTTGTAGATAATTTGACACCAGATCCGAATTAAAACGCATCAACCATGTGTGTAGCCATGATGGTCTCTTCTCGGCGGAGTCCGGGAAGTGAACATAGTTTCTGGGTTATGTTTGACGTAAGTAGGAGTTCAGGATCACTTCTTGATCATTACTAGTTGACGACCATTCTGCTTTCTCTCTTCTCACTCTTATTTGCGTACGTTAGCCACCATATATGCTTAGTCGCTGCTGCAGCCTCACCACTTTACCCCTTCCTTTCCCTTTAAGCTTTGCTAGTCTTGATACCCATGGTAATGGGATTGCTGAGTCCTCGTGGCTCATAGGTTACTACAACAACAGTTGCAGGTACAGGTTTATGCGATGATCATGACGCGAGAGCGATGCTTGCTCGCGTTGAGTTCTTCTTCTGCTTCTTCGATCAGGGGATAGGTTCCAGGTCGGCAGCCTGGGCTAGCAGGGTGGATGTCGTTTGAGTTTCTATTTGTGATTCATCTATAGTCGGATGATGCTCTGATGTATTGTGATGTTGTATTCATGTGGCATTGTATGCCTTATGTATGTATCCCCATCTATTATGTAATGTTGATGTAATGATATCCACCTTGCAAAAGTGTTTCAATATGCGGGTCTATCCTTGGTGGGACCTTCTAGTTCCTTTTGGATAGGGTCGCATATTGGGCGTGACAAGTGGAGTTTAAGCTTCCCAGCCTGACCTGATGGCCAGGGGCGTAGCTATCGATCTGCTCTAGATGGCCAAGCGAGTTGGCCCGCAGTATGAAGCCGCCGAATACGAAGATCTGTCCGGGGAGGAAAGTCTCACCCTGGACCGCATTGTTAAAGGTGATTGAAGGAGCCATCAAGCCTTATCGTGACGGCATAGTGGAACTCTAATGAAAGCACCAATGTCAGTGTCAAAACCGATGGATCTCAGGTAGGGGGTCCCAAACTGTGCATCTAAGGCTAATGGTAACAGGAGGCAGGGGACACGATGTTTACCCAGGTTCGGGCCCTCTCGATGGAGGTAATACCCTACTTCCTGCTTGATTGATCTTGATGATATGAGTATTACAAGAGTTGATCTACCACAAAATCATAGAGGCTAAACCCTAGGAGCTAGCCTATGATTATGATTGTCTCTTGTCCTACGGACTAAACCCTCCGGTTTATATAGACACCGGAGGGGGATAGGGTTGCACAGAGTCGGTTATAGAGAAGGAGATCTACATATCCGAATTGCCAAGCTTGCCTTCCACGCAAAGGTTCGTCCCACCCAGACACGGGACGAAGTCTTCAATCTTGTATCTTCATAGTCCAATAGTCCGGCCAAACTATATAGTCCGGCTGTCCGA
>NC_057807.1:50710083-50717178 GCF_018294505.1 Triticum aestivum | reverse complement strand
GCGACTAGCAACTATGACACGGGCCACCTCCAGCGAGGCTTCGACCACCGGCGTGCTCCCCGAGGAGTGGCGCAACCATTCCCCCACTCCACGGACTCCAACAATGAGGGGAGCGACGGTGACCCCGAGCATGGCGGACGGCGGAGAAGGGCTTCGGTCGACGGCGAGGTAGGGGTTTCGGTGGGGGAGGAAAGGGGCCGAGGCTACGGGGAGGCTCGTCGGAGCATGGGGGATGCGGTGGTGGTGGAGGAACAGCAAGGGGAGGCCCTGGTCGCCGGAATCGGAGAAGACCGGGGCGGCGGCCATGGCGACGGGGAGAGGGCTAGAGAGGGGCTCCGGGAAGACTGAGTGCTCGGGGAGGCATAGAAGAGGGCGAGGGAGCTGCTGATGAGCTCGGACGAGGCGCGGACGGGCTATTTAAAGCCGGGGCAGGGGCACCCAAGCCGGGCACCGCCGAGCGAGTTCGGCCGAGGCTCTTCCGGCCGCAGCAGTCACGGGGGCGCATGAGAAGGCGACAAGGAGCGAGTGGACGAGCGCCGGAGGCTCAAGGAATCGAGCAACGCTCGCGGGCGAGAGGAGGAAGCGGACACCGGCGAGGAAGACGACGGGCTCACGGACTCTCACTATTCGGTCTTTGGATCGGCTCCTGGAGAAGAAAACGGAGGGGGCAGAGGTCCAGAGGGAAGACGACGGTGATGGGGAGCTGTAGGACATTAATGGCGAGGCCAGAGACAGTCGGGGCAGTGATGCCGACGGGAACAGTGGCTAGACCACCAATTTGGCTGGCTGCCCTCGTGGTCACCACTGGCATAGCACGCTCTAGAGGTTTTACTGATGCTAGCTCATGTCTACCGCATAGTCCTTCGAAGATAGATTGTTACTACGGTAAAGGTTTGCGCAAAGGCAAATAGAGCTGAGTAAACCAAGCTCCACAAGTTTACTGTTGCAAACTTGGCAACATCCTAGAGGTAAAACCGGAGAGGGTGAAAGGTAAATTTGATGTCTAGGAGGCTTAGGGTAGCAAGGACTACGGTCCTATGAATTATGAGGGCATTGGCTCAATGATTTAGCATAGCAGCAGTGCAAATGCCAAATCTGGTCTAGAAACTAGATGATGAACAAGCACTCACTAGGAGTATTGAATTGAGCTATAACTTGGCAAATCCTCATGATTTGGTCATAAGTAGATGCTGTAAAAAGATCACACCAAATGGACTTGCCAAATTGGTACTTGCTTCACAAGCATCACTTTTGACCAGAATCTTGGGAAACTTCTAGGACAATATTGGCAAAATGAAATTAGCCAAACTCTTGGGTAGGTGGGTTATATGGATAGGAGAAGGCTTGGAATTATTTTCAGCCATAATGGAGCAAGATAAAATATACTTGCTTCAAAAACTGAAAATTTGGACAGAAAACAAGAATTGCTCCTGTGCTCACATAGCTCAATGAAATGAGCTGAATTTGGGTGAAGGCTAATTATTTGGAATACTTGAGAGGATGGAAAAGTTTCACCCCATTTGGATCTCTATGAAGGTACTTCCTTCACAAAGTGACAATCTGGTGACAAACTTTGAAAAATTGCACAGGGAGCTAAGATGATTGGATTGAGCTGATCTTTGGTATCCATGGGTGATTTATCAATTTAATCGTCCTACCAATTTGTAGCTCAAATGGAATTAGGAATAAAGCACTTCCTTTGCAAAATTTTAGAGAAGGCAGAAACTTGCATTGGATCAGTGCCCAATTTTTGATCTGTGGAACATAAGATAATGATGGAACTAGTGATTATATAGCAAGGACAAGCTCCACAATTTATGTGAGAATTTTCCCTGCTATAAAAATAGTAGTTCCTTTAGAAAATGGCAGAATTGGAATATTGGCATAAAATAAGAAAAGGCAATTTTCCTTATTTAATTATGGCCAATATAATTGCTAGATCTTGGATTAGGCATAATTATCAACTCCACAAATCATCATGAATTTAGGAGATGGCTAGCTATGCCTTTGGATTTTATTCCTCGGAAAGGCAAGAAAAGGAATAAATCATAATTCAAAAATATTGCATGGGACTTGGCAATATTTTTGCATATCCAAGATTTAAAAGGATAGGAGGATCTCTGGGAACAAATGGGATGATCAACAGATCAAGGAAAATGATAGCCCCTTTGAAATTACAAAGGGCATATTCAAATCCCAAAATTTTGGAATTAGGGTTTGAGAGGGTTTAAGATGATGCAGATGAGGTCTTGCCCACTGAAAAAGACACGAGCAAGTTTTGAGAGGTTGGAAATGACAAGAAATCTCAGAGTCATCAGCAAAACTCAAGAGAAAGATTTTGAAAATGAGTGCCAGGAAGGAATAACTGCACAAAAATTGATAACCCAATTTTGGGGTTGTTACAGTTGTACTGAGGTGCAGCAGCTAATGCCTCTTGAGCTGCAGTGTGGCAGCGAGCTGCCTCCGTCCTCGTCTCGTGCTCATTTGCCTCCTCCCTCGTGATTACATATCTTCCTTTTGCCTGATAATCAAAGAGGGTAGGAGCAGGGAGAGTAATACGGACAGCGCGACGTCTGTCAAAGATTAGTCGATACTGGAGGAATTATTCATTCCTCTCGAGAAAATGATGACTGACCATGGCATTATAATCTAAATAAGCGGGAGGCAACTCCCTATCATCTTCATGTACAGGTATACCAAGATAATTAGCCACACGGGTCGCATAAAACCCTCCAAACAAATCTCCAACTAAACCATTATTATGCAACCTACATGCAAAAATTGCCCCCAAGTTGTATTGTTTATCACCTAATACCGCACTCTTGAGAACACAAAGATCAGGAACACACATGTGACATGCTTTATCTTTACCGTTAATGCATCTACCAATGAAAAGAGAAAAATAATGTATAGCAGGAAAATGAATGCTCCCTATGGTAGCTTGTGCTATTTCTCTAGATTCTCCCACAGTGATACTAGCAAGAAAGTCTTTATATTCAGATTTATGGGGTTCATTAACATTGCCCCACTGCGGGAGTTTACAAGTAGTAGTGAAATCTTCTAAGTCCATGGTATATGATTTATCATAAATATCAAACAGGACACTTAGAGAATTACGCGAAGATGTAAATTTAAACCTTCTGATGAATGAATCAGTCAAATAGTAGTACTGAGGACACTTATCTTGCATGAAGTCCTCAAGATCGGCATTACGCACATATGCATCAAATTCATCCTTGATGCCTTCTTTGACCATGAACTCCTCTAATGGCCATTCACAAGGCCGCACGTCAGCTTGCCTTGGTGGTCCATCGTCCTGCTCATGCATTGCAAGCCTAGGCCCTTTCTTCCTTGAAGAATCACCTTGGTACATTTTCCTAGAAATATTTTCTTCCTTTGAAAAATTTCTGAAATTTTTAGTAACTCAAAATAAAAGTGAACCAAACTCAATATAATTGATAGCAACTACTCCCACAAGTGCCTAGAGCCTATATCATGCATTAGAATTACTTGGGACCATATAAATTTGACATGCAAGCTCAAGAACAGGGTCACCTAGGCAGCAAAAATTTGCAATGAATAAAGCACTAGAATAAAAACTAATTGGACCATTGGAGGAGTCACATACCAAGGAACAATCTCCCAAACCAGTTTTGTGAATGGAGCTTTGAGCAAGGAGATCAAAAATGGCAGCAAAATGAGCTAGAACTCGTGCTTGATCTGGATGGTGATTTTTTTGGGAGGAAGAAGAAGTGTGTGGGTGCAGGAATAAGTGGAGGGGGGGCACCGTGGGCCCACGAGGCAGGGGGCGCGCCCTATAGGGGTGGGCGCGCCCTGGACCCTCGTGGCCAGGTGCCAGCTCCCCCTGTTGTGTCCTCAGTGCCAGATATTCTCAAATATTCCAGAAAAATCATACTAAATTTGCAGGGCATTTGGAGAACTTTTATTTTCGAGGTATTTTTTATTGCATGGATAATTCAGAAAACAGACAAAAAATACTATTTTTGCTTTATTTAATCTAAATAACAGAAAGTAAAAGGAGGGTACAGAAGGTTGTGCTTTCTAACTTCATCCATCTCATGCTCATCAAAAGGAATCCACTAACAAGATTGATCAAGTCTTGTTAACAAACTCATTCCGAATAACATGGAACCGGAGAAATTTCGAATAACACTAGGTTACCTCAACGGGGATATGAACATCCCCAATAATAAGAATATCATATTTCTTCTTGACAGTAGGAAGAGGAAATTCAAAACCTCCAATAATGATAGTTGGAAATTTTCCAATAGAATTGATACTGTGAACTTGAGGTTGCTTCCTCGGAAAGTGTACCGTATGCTCATTACCATTAATATGAAAAGTGACATTGCCTTTGTTGCAATCAAAAATAGCCCCTGCAGTATTCAAAAACGGTCTACCAAGGATAATCGACATACTATCGTCCTCGGGAATATCAAGAATAACAAAGTCTGTTAAGATAGTAACGTTTGCAACCACAACAGGCACATCCTCACAAATACCGATAGGTATAGCAGTTGATTTATCAGCCATTTGCAAACATATTTCAGTAGGTGTCAACATATTCAATTCAAGTCTACGATATAAAGAGAGAGGCATAACATTAACACCGGCTCCAAGATCACATAAAGCAGTTTTAACATAGTTTCTTTCAATGGAGCATGGTATAGTTGGTACTCCTGGGTCTCCAATTTTCTTAGGTATTACACCCTTAAAAGTGTAATTAGCAAGCATGGTGGAAATTTCAGCTTCCGGTATCTTTCTTTTATGTGTAATAGTATCTTTCATGTATTTAGCATAAGGATTCACTTTAAGCATATCAGTTAAGCGCATACGTAAGAAGAAAGATAGGTCTAATCATTTCAGCAAAGCGCTCAAAATCCTCATCATCCTTTTTCTTGGATGGCTTAGGAGGAAAAGGCATGGGTTTTTGAACCCATGGTTCTCTTTCCTTATCGTACTTCTTAGCAACAAAATCTCTCTTATCATAACGTTGATTCTTTAATTGTGGATTATCAAGATCAACAGCAGGTTCAATCTCTACATCATTATTATTGCTAGGTTGAGCATCAACATGAACATTATCATTAACATTATCACTAGGTTCATGTTCATCACCAGATTGTGTTTCAGCATCATAAATAGAAATATCAATTGGGATTCTCAGGTGTGTCTACAACAGATTCACTAGAAGCATGCAAAGTCCTATCATTTTTATTTTTCTTCTTTTTAGAAGGACTAGGTGCATCTATATTATTTCTCTCAGAATCTTGCTCAATTCTCTTAGGGTGGCCTTCAGGATACAAAGGTTCCTGAGTCATTTTACCCGTTCTAGTAGCCACTCTAACAGCAAAGTCATGTTTATTATTTAATTCATTGAGCAAATCACTTTCAGCTTTAAGTACTTGTTCTGCTTGAGTGGTAACCATAGAAGCATATTTACTAATGAGTTTAAGTTCACCTTTAACTCTAGCCATATAATCACTCAAGCGTCCAATCATGTAAGCACTACTCTTTAATTCTGTACTGACATAAGCATTGAACTTTTCTTGTCTAGCCATAAAGTCATCAAATTCATCCAAACATTGGCTAGGAAACTTAGTAGACGGGATTTCAACTTTATCATATCTATAGAGAGAATTTACCTTTACTACCTGTGTCGGGTTATCAAGGCCATGTGTTTCTTCAATAAGTGGTATATTAAGACCATGTATTTCTTCAAGAGGAGGTAAATTCTTAACATCTTCAGCATTAATGCCTCTTTCTTTCATAGATTTCTTTGCCTCTTGCATATCTTCAGGACTGAGAAATAGAAGACCTCTCTTCTTCGGAGTAGGTTTAGGAGTTGGCTCTGGAGTTGGTTCAGGAATTGGCTCAGGAAGAGTCCAATTATTTTAATTAGTGAACATATTATTCAATAGCAATTCAGCTTGATCGACTGTTCTTTCCCTGGAAACACAACCAGCACAAATATACAAGTGGTCCTTGGAAGCATCAGTTAGTCCATTATAAAAGATATCAAGTATTTCAGTTTTCTTAAGAGGATGATCAGGCAAAGCATTAAGTAATCGGAGAAGCCTCCCCCAAGCTTGTGGGAGACTCTCTTCTTCAATTTGCACAAAATTATATATTTCCCTCAAGGCAGCTTGTTTCTTATGAGCAGGAAAATATTTAGCAGAGAAGTAATAAATCATATCCTGGGGACTACGCACACAACCATGATCAAGAGAATTAAACCAAGTTTTAGCATCACCCTTTAATGAGAATAGAAATATCCGAAGGATATAATAGTAGCAAGATTTCTCATCATTAGTGAACAGGGTGGCTATATCATTTAACTTAGTAAGATGTGCCATAACAGTTTCAGATTCATTGCCATATAAAGGATCAGATTCAACCAAAGTGATTATCTCAGGATCAACAGAGAATTCATAATCCTTATCATTAACGAAGATAGGTGAAGTAGCAAAAGCAGGATCATATTTCATTCTAGCATTTAGAGATTTCTGTTTCAGTTTTAGCTAATAACTTCTTAAGATCAGATCTATCATTGCAATCAATAATATCTCTAGTAGTTTCTTCATCCATAACATAACCCTCAGGAACAACAGGTAATTCATATTTAGGGTGTGACGTCCGAATAATTAAGCTACAGTAAACCTCTGTTAATGATTCCACGTCACCATGATTATTGTTCCTAATCTCGCGATGATTCCAATCTCGTTCGAATTCAAATTCAAAGTCAAGTCAAATGATAAAAGTTTTCAAATATTAAAACTGAAATGTTCTGGATGTGGCAAATAATTCATAAGTAATATTGGTGGAGAAACCAAGTCTTTATAAAATGTTTAAATGCACTAAACTAAATAAAAGAGTAGCAAAAACAATTATTTAAATGATTTTAAAGTAATAAACAGATACAAACTATTTTGTTTTAGGTGTGAAGCTAATTGTGGTAGGGGCATAATTATTAATGCTCTTTTAGGTACAACTTTGTATTTTATAAAAGCTAAAATTTAATAAAATAGAAAAGAACATTAAATAAAAGAAAGGCTAAACATAAAAAAAGGATTG